>NC_084629.1:15213894-15226394 GCF_033978795.1 Nerophis ophidion
TAAAAAGTGTGACAGACTTGTAAATAAAATAAAAATGAATACAATTAAAAAATTGACTAATAAGAATTAGTATTAAAACAGTCCTCTTTAACATGCTGTTCATGCTTTGATCTTTGCGAAAAAGACAACATCTAACAGTTGATCAAGAGTACCTTGTCATGCTCTCAGAGTAAGAGAATGACCGGGTGTCATCAGCGAATTAAAATACAGTTATCGAAAGATTGTAAAAAAATGTTTGGAATTTTTCCATCGGATGTGCGAAAACAACCGCAAAATTAAAGAGTTGGACATGTGCTTTGAAATTAATCAAATTACATATTTAAAGATAGTAGTACACTTTATGTTCATCTTGAAATGTCACCTTTTTTTGAGTTGTGTATATTTAGACGGAGCTGGACTAGCCAATATAATTATGTCGGCAAATTCCCTACACTTTTAACCTGGGCTTTTCCCCCCCCACATAATTAATGAAAAACCATGCATTAACCAGTTATTAATGTGCATATGTTACAATGTTTCAAGCAGCAAAACCAGCGAGAATTATGCGAGGGGTTTCATCTCCACTCTGAAAGAACCTGTTTGCGGCTAGCAGCCATGACAGCTGCAACAGGCAGAATTAGCCAGATAAACACAGCCAGGAACAGACGGCTCCAGTTGTTGGCAAAGACAAGTTTGTGAGGACAGGGCGGGTCATTTAATTTCTAAAAATTGAGAAGGTTTGAGTTTCACGGGTTATGTGGTTAGTAACGTGGTATTTACTGCAAATGTGTTGTTTTTTACCTTTTTAGGGGGCGTCTTAGATTAGTCAGTTATTCTGCGATTCGGTTCAGAGCGGTCGGATTTGACTATGAACCTTTTTGTCGAATCATCGAACATAGAACCCCCATCTTGCAGGAGGGGTGCTAGTTGAGTATGTTGGAATGATGTTCCATGAGGGAATACGTTAGAACCGCCGCCAAACACGTAGCCCGCTGTGTCACCAGGGTGTAGTTTCAACCAGATCTCCCGAGAAAGAAACTTCCTAAACTCGTTTCTTCTGGCAATGGTTACGATCCTTCCACAGGTTCATCTACGGAAATTTTGTCACGATAGTCAAGTTTGATTGTCTTCTCGGCACACCACCAGAGCCGAAAACCGACCCCAGCAGGACTGATCCAAGTACCTGTCTAAAACACTTAATCTCTGCCATGTTTATTTGTTTATATTGAGTGTTCTATCCTTTTTGTGGTGAAAAAGAACAAGTGACATATTTTTTTATGAGTTTCCCAGTACAACTTTTTCACCTCTGATACGATACTGAAATCGGAGCTTTGAATATTGGCCGATACGGTATTAATCCGATACGGTATCACGAATCATGAACATACTTTTTCTATTTTGTTGTGTGGAGTGTTGGAAAACTCCTCTCTGAGCTGCTACCTTACCGTGGTAGAGGAGTTTGCGTGTCCCAATGATCCTAGGAGCTATGTTGTCTGGGGGTTTTCATGCCCCCTGGTAGGGTCTCCCAAGACAAACAGGTCCTAGGTGAGTGATCAGACAAAGAGCAGCTCAAAGACTTCTATGGAATTACAACGAAATGAACCCAGATTTCCCTCGCCCGGACGTGGGTCACCGGGGCCCCGCTCTGGAGCCAGGCCCGGAGGTGGGGCACGATGGCGAGCGCCTGGTGGTCGGGCCTGTCCCCATGGGGCCCGGCCGGGCACAGCCCGAAGAGGCAACGTGGGTCATCCCTCCAATGGGCTCACCACTCATAGGAGGGGCCATAGAGGTCGGGTGCATTGTGAGCTGGGCGGCAGCCGAAGGCAGGGCACTTGGCGGTCCGATCCTCGGCTACAGAAGCTAGCTCTTGGGACGTGGAACGTCACCTCACTGGGGGGGAAGGAGCCTGAGCTAGTGCGCGAGGTAGAGAAGTTCCGGCTGGATATAGTCGGACTCACCTCGACGCACAGCAAGGGCTCTGGAACCAGTTCTCTCGAGAGGGACTGGACCCTCTTCCACTCTGGCGTTGCCGGCAGTGAGAGGCGACGGGCTGGGGTGGCAATTCTGGTTGCCCCCCGGCTCAAAGCCTGTACGTTTGAGTTCAACCCAGTGGACGAGAGGGTAGCTTCCCTTCGCCTTCGGCTGGGGGGACGGGTCCTGACTGTTGTTTGTGCTTACACACCAAACAGCAGTTCAGAATACCCACCCTTTTTGGGTACACTCGAGGGAGTACTGGAAAGTGCTCCTCCGGGTGATTCCCTTGTTCTGCTGGGAGACTTCAACGCTCATGTTGGCAACGACAGTGAAACCTGGAGAGGCGTGATTGGGAAGAATGGTCGCCCGGATCCAAACCCGAGTGGTGTTTTGTTATTGGACTTTTGTGCTCGTCACAGTTTGTCGATAACAAACACCATGTTCAAACATAAGGGTGTCCATATGTGCACTTGGCACCAGGACACCCTAGGCCGCAGTTCCATGATCGACTTTGTAGTTGTGTCATCGGATTTGCGGCCTTATGTTTTGGACACTCGGGTGAAGAGAGGGGCGGAGCTTTCTACCGATCACCACCTGGTGGTGAGTTGGCTGCGATGGTGGGGGAGGATGCCGGACAGACCTGGCAGGCCCAAGCGCATTGTGAGGGTCTGCTGGGAACGTCTGGCAGAGTCTCCTGTCAGAGAGAGTTTCAATTCACACCTCCGGGAGAACTTTGAACATGTCACGAGGGAGGTGCGGGACATTGAGTCCGAGTGGACCATGTTCCGAACCTCTATTGTCGAGGCGGCTGATTGGAGCTGTGGCCGCAAGGTTGTTGGTGCCTGTCGTGGCAGTAATCCCAGAACCCGTTGGTGGACACCAGCAGTGAGGGATGCCGTCAAGCTGAAGAAGGAGTCCTATCGGGTTCTTTTGGCTCATAGGACTCCGGAGGCAGTGGACGGGTACCGACGGGCCAAGCGGTGTGCAGCTTTAGCGGTCGCGGAGGCAAAAACTCGGACATGGGAAGAGTTCGGGGAAGCCATGGAAAACGACTTCCGGACGGCTTCGAAGCGATTCTGGACCACCATACGGCGCCTCAGGAAGGGGAAGCAGTGCACTATCAACACCGTGTATGGTGCGGATGGTGTTCTGCTGACTTCGACTGCGGATGTTGTGGATCGGTGGAGGGAATACTTCGAAGACCTCCTCAATCCCACCAACACGTCTTTCTTTGAGGAAGCGGTGCCTGGGGAATCTGTAGTTGACTCTCCTATTTCTGGGGCTGAGGTCGCTGAGGTAGTTAAAAAGCTCCTCAGCGGCAAGGCCCCGGGGGTGGATGAGATCCGCCCGGAGTTCCTTAAGGCTCTGGATGCTGTGGGGCTGTCTTGGTTGACAAGACTCTGCAGCATCGCGTGGACATCGGGGGCGGTACCTCTGGATTGGTAGACCGGGGTGGTGGTCCCTCTCTTTAAGAAGGGGGACCGGAGGGTGTGTTCCAACTATCGTGGGATCACACTCCTCAGCCTTCCCGGTAAGGTTTATTCAGGTGTACTGGAGAGGAGGCTTCGCCGGATAGTCGAACCTCGGATTCAGGAGGAACAGTGTGGTTTTCGTCCTGGTCGTGGAACTGTGGACCAGCTCTATACTCTCGGCAGGGTTCTTGAGGGTGCATGGGAGTTTGCCCAACCAGTCTACATGTGCTTTGTGGACTTGGAGAAGGCATTCGACCGTGTCCCTCGGGAAGTCCTGTGGGGAGTGCTCAGAGAGTATGGGGTATCGGAATGTCTTATTGTGGCAGTCCGCTCCCTGTATGATCAGTATCAGAGCTTGGTCCGCATTGCTGGCAGTAAGTCGGACACGTTTCCAGTGAAGGTTGGACTCCGCCAAGGCTGTCCTTTGTCACCGATTCTGTTCATAACTTTTATGGACAGAATTTCTAGGCGCAGTCAAGGCGTTGAGGGGTTCCGGTTTGGTGGCCACGGGATTAGGTCTCTGCTTTTTGCAGATGATGTAGTCCTGATGGCTTCATCTGGCCGGGATCTTCAGCTCTCACTGGATCGGTTCGCAGCCGAGTGTGAAGCGACCGGAATGAGAATCAGCACCTCCAAGTCCGAGTCCATGGTTCTCGCCCGGAAAAGGGTGGAGTGCCATCTCCGGGTTGGGGAGGAGACCCTGCCCCAAGTGGAGGAGTTCAAGTACCTAGGAGTCTTGTTCACGAGTGGGGGAAGAGTGGATCGTGAGATCGACAGGCGGATCGGTGCGGCGTCTTCAGTAATGCGGACGTTGTATCGATCCGTTGTGGTGAAGAAGGAGCTGAGCCGGAAGGCAAAGCTCTCAATTTACCGGTCGATCTACGTTCCCATCCTCACCTATGGTCATGAGCTTTGGGTCATGACCGAAAGGATAAGATCACGGGTACAAGCGGCCGAAATGAGTTTCCTCCGCCGGGTGGCGGGGCTCTCCCTTAGAGATAGGGTGAGAAGCTCTCCCATCCGGGAGGAGCTCAACGTAAAGCCGCTGCTCCTCCACATCGAGAGGAGCCAGATGAGGTGGTTCGGGCATCTGGTCAGGATGCCACCCGAACGCCTCCCTAGGGATGTGTTTAGGGCACGTCCAGCTGGTAGGAGGCCACGGGGAAGACCCAGGACACGTTGGAAAGACTATGTCTCCCGGCTGGCCTGGGAACGCCTCGGGATCCCCCGGGAAGAGCTAGACGAAGTGGCTGGAGATAGGGAAGTCTGGGCTTCCCTGCTTAGGCTGCTGCCCCCGCGACCCGACCTCGGATAAGCGGAAGATGATGGATGGATGGATGGATGGATGGAGTGTTGGAAAAGGTTTGATCAAGTGAAATTACTCAAACACAGAACAATGCTCGGTAACTAAACTATTTTGTCCATAAAACTCTCTAAATATCCATACACCGCCAACAATACTCCATTTATATTTTGTGACGTGAATATTAACCAAGTGTTTGTGATATTGTTATTAAAAGCGCTTACACGGACAAATTATATTTTTAGCGGCGCATTGTCACAGAGAGCTAACGAGCTTGTGGCTGCTATGTATATTGATGCCATTTGAGCGGCTTTCTTGCTTTGTGAAAGTTTATTCTAGATCATATATAATACCTCTCACCTTGCTAGTAGGAAGATGAGGATATAATTCTAAAAGTTGGTCAATTTTGGCATCCAATGTAGACCCGGCAATAGCAAGAAAGACCCGAAAAATACGCCTGGTCTAACCCCCCTTTAGTTGTTTGCGAGCATTCTTTCTCTTTTCTTTATCAAGTAATTTTTTATACAAACGGGAATATACACCGTCCGAGTAGTAGGTATCCTTGTGATAGCAGACAATGTACAGTACGTGAGTTTTTTTTTTTTTAATGTTTGCTGGCTCTCATGAAGTCTGCAGTGAGCAGTAATCAGTGATGTTGTCTAAGGAAAGATCCGTTTTTTTTAATTAATGCTTAAAATGAGCAAAATACGTACATATTATATGTAATTATGAATGTGCCTTTTACCATATACTATACAGTGTGTATATAAAACCTTGATGGAGGTTTTTGGATGTTTTTTTTTTCAGTGCTTTATAGGCAGGAAAGGGCGACTCCCATAGGCTCCATTGAAAGCAAACTTTTGACTGCATTTATTTGATATTTATATTGCGTAAATAAATAAAAAAAGTCTTCTCGTCTGTAAATGATGTGCAAAATTTCCAAAAAATGGTTTAAAAATAGAAAAAAGTGCAATTCCCTTTTAAGTTGAAGTAGTAATTGGGATTTTCTTTGGTGACTATTTTTTTTTTTTGTTCATGGTGTGCTTAGCTGCTGTGTAACTGCTATATTCCAGTAGCCTATAGCCCACAACATGCCATGTTTACCTTTTGTGATTAACCTGACTAAAATACAAGACAAAAAACAACCTTATGTGCTTATTGGAGGACATATACATGTTAAGTGGCTGACAAGCTTTGCACAAGTAAACACAATGCAGGACTGCTTGTATCAGAGTGCTTATATCAGACATTTTAGATGCAAGCCAATATAATATTGTGCTTTTTTCTTTTCTTTAATTACTATTTTATTTTATTTTTTCTGATACCAGATAAATATCCTATAGAAGAATGGGATTGGGTCGCATATATATAATTGTGTTAGGTTTATAGAAAAAATATATTAAATAAAAATATTATCAAAACATATCCATCCATCCACCGCTTATTCCCTTTGGGGTCGCGAGGGGCGCTGGTGCTAATAGTATACATTAAAAATGTTTCATTGGTTATCAGTCGACGATGGGCAAACTCTTAACAAATCCGAGTGGACTATGAAAATCCTTGGTATAAGACAAGCCCAATGTCTTTAATAAGTCTTGACAGTGTAAACCAAACACTAGGGATGTAACGGTTTTGCAGAAACCGCAGTATTGCGGTTTCAAAATCCGCAATACCAAACCAACCAATATCAAACAAAAACTTGGTGAGTGTAGTTTTTCTGTCCCTTTTGAATTGGCTTGTCTGAAAATAAACGATATCTCCCAAAATGCTCTGCGCGGCGCGGTACGGGCAAAATGGTGATATGGAACGTGTGTAAGGGGAGAAAAGAAAGAAGCATGCGAGAGAAGTGTGTTCGGAGTAGATACAGTAAGATTAATTTTTCTTTATGGTCATTTGCTGAACATTCTAGCAAAATCCATACTTAACTTTTTAAGTTATTTTGCTAACAAACGGACACGCAAATAAGCTCTTTAGCAGAGTTAAATAAGTCTACGTACTGCAAACAAAGCGCTACATTCGTCTCGAGCGTTTCCTAGGCAACACAGAGCGGGTCACAGCGCACTTGAGAGAAAGCGTTGATTGGGATGTCAGACTCTGCACACTGCGGGAAATATAAGAAGCTACTTGATTAACCATCACCCGGAAAATATAGTTAAAGCCAGCAAAGCTGAACATCAATTTTTGAGGTATTTACATTTTTAAAAGTGAAATTGTCAGTTAAATTTTTAGAGAAACCGCATTTTCCAAACTGATTATAAAAAAGTGTCCACTGCAGAGGACTCACAAAGTAAGATTTGAACATCATTGTTTTACATTTGTTATAGTGGATGTTTACATTTCACTTTAAAGGCATTCAACTGTAAGTTGTTTTTTTGTTTTCGCACAATTCTTTGCACTTAAAAACACGTGTTTGTAGTATTAAATATGATTACAACATTTGAACATTATGTTTGTGTTCAATTACAGTAAGTGTTTTGATTCTAAATATATTGTACAATAACATTTTTATGAAGTTGTTTATTTTTCCACAATAACATCATACCGTGGCTTTAATAGCATGACAATATCATAGCAAAATATATTTATATTGTTACATCCCTACTAAACACCCATCAGCAGTGAATCTAGCTACATATTTAGGTACTGTACCACCTTGGTTAGTACCCCAATAGCAGAGTTGCAAAAATGGCATGGCACAGGACACCATCTTTTAAAATTTGACAGTGGAAACACTGTATCGACAGTCTGCAATGTGCCTCGCTCCAGCCTTTAGGTGCCACACCAGATTGGTGAGTACCCCAACGGGAGGGTGCTAAGAGTGACATGGTTCTGATTTTGCACCTTTTTACTAAACTTCTGATAATGGTAGCATACTATTGTATTTAGTACCCAAACAGATCAGTGCCATAAGTGACATTGTGCAGGTGTGTCACTTTTTAGAACTTTGGACAGAGGAAACAGAAATCGATGGACTGCACTGAGCCTACAGCTCCACCCTTAGCTACCACAAGACTGTGGTAAGTACGAGGGGGTGTGACAATATCACAAGATCTTGCAAGATTAAAACGTTGCAATATTTCTCGTTTAAAGAAAAGATGTATTGTGGGCAGAATACAGTCAGAAGTATTTTTGTTTTTTTAATCATATCAGTCCATGGTTCTCGCCCGGAAAAGGGTCGAATGCCATCTCCGGGTTGGGGAGGAGACCCTGCCCGAAGTGGAGGAGTTCAAGTACCTAGGAGTCTTGTTCACGAGTGGGGGAAGAGTGGATCGTGAGATCGACAGGCGGATCGGTGCGGCGTATTCAGTAATGCGGACGTTGTACCGATCCGTTGTGGTGAAGAAGGAGCTGAGCCGGAAGGCAAAGCTCTCAATTTACCGGTCGATCTACGTTCCCATCCTCACCTATGGTCATGAGCTTTGGGTCATGACCGAAAGGATAAGATCACGGGTACAAGCGGCCGAAATTAGTTTCCTCCGCCGTGTGGCGGGGCTCTCCCTTAGCGATAGGGTGAGAAGCTCTGCCATCCGGGAGGAACTCAAAGTAAAGCCGCTGCTACTTCACATCGAGAGGAGCCAGATGAGGTGGTTCGGGCATCTGGTCAGGATGCCACCCGAACGCCTCCCTAGGGAGGTGTTTAGGGCACGTCCAACCGGTAGGAGGCCACGGGGAAGACCCAGGACACGTTGGGAAGACTATGTCTCCCGGCTGGCCTGGGAACGCCTCGGGATCCCCCGGGAAGAGCTAGACGAAGTGGCTGGGGAGAGGGAAGTCTGGGTTTCCCTGCTTAGGCTGTTGCCCCCGCAACCCGACCTCAGATAGGCGGAGGATGATTGATTGATGGATAGATGGATGGATAATCATATCAGTCCGGCCGTGAGCGAAAGATTGGAACTGCTCGTTAATTGCTGTAAACCAGGAGCAAGCAAACAGAGCCAGCCTCTGCACTCTTCAAATATGAGTTCGACAGCCAACATGGTGTTTGTGTATGTCAAAGCAGGCTAAACTGTCAATCATGGACGCCAACGCGTGATAGAAAAGCACTTCGAACACACTGGATTACTCCCCCCCAAAAGCAGCCAAGATCAGACAATAGAGCGGAATCATTGATACACTTGACACACCAGTTGGAGTCCCTGCAAAGGTTTTGATTCTCTTTTTATTAGTCATCCAGTTGTAGTAAATATCCAACTTGTACACCTTTTTAACTACGGAAACAAGTTGTCAGTGAACTTCAGTCTTTTGGTGCCACTGTGATTAGTACTTTAAAGATGCTGTTTGCAACTTCCTCACAGTAGCATTTCTCGAAGCAAAAAATATAACAAGAACACCACCGGCTAATTTTGTTACCGTTGGTGGTGTAACAGAACACTTTAGTTTGACAATTGTCATAAATTATCACAATTACAAAGTTTATGGAATAACATTTTTTATCAGCCCAAATAAAATGATTGGTGTTTACGGCGGTCACTCTACCGGTCTTGTCAACACGTACTAACCGTGAGCGCCTGCACACATACAATTTGCAGTCATGCTGTTGTTATGATAGAATATACATTCAACGACAGCTAATGCTAGCTTCCAAATTGCTAATATTAGCTAACAACACCTAAAGCTAATGCGCGTGCATGTATTAAGAACGTACGTATTTACGTCGTTACATACGAAAAGCCGTGAGAGGGCGGGCTATACTGCGTAAAATACATTGGAAAATTGGCACCTTTTTGGCATCTGTGTAAATCTTGTCGGGTGTTTTTTGGTAGCGGGGGGGTGCATATATTTTCAAGTATTTCATATACATATATATATATATATATATATATATATATATATATAACTAATTTGCTTTTATATATATATATATATATATACTGTGTGTGTGTGTATATATATATATATATATATATATATATATATATATGTATTTATATATATATGTATATATATATATGTATGTATATATATATATATGTAGATATATATATAAATGTGTATATATATATATATATATATGTATATATATATGTATATATATATATACATATATATATATATATATATATATATATATATATATATATATATATATATATATATATATATATATATATATATATATATATATATTAGGGCTGTGAATCTTTTGGTGTCCCACGATTCTTGGGGTCACGATTCGAAAATACATCGATTTATTCGATTCGATTCTCGATTCAAAAACGATTTTTTTTTTTCCCGATTTAAAAGGATTCTGTATTCATTCAATACATAGGATTTCAGCAGGATCTACCCCAATCTGCTGACATGCAAGCAGAGTAGTAGATTTTTGTAAAAAGCTTTTATAATTGTAAAGGACAATGTTTTATCAACTGATTGCAATAAAGTAAATTTGTTTTAACTATTAAACGAACCAAAAATATGACTTATTTTATCTTTGTGAAAATATTGGACACAGTGTGTTGTCAAGCTTATGAGATGCGATGCAAGTGTAAGCCACTGTGACGCTATTGTTCTCTTTTTTTTTTTTTATAAATGTCTAATGATAATGTCAATGAGGGATTTTTAATCACTGCTATGCTAAAATTATAACTAATATTGATACTGTTGCTGATGATATTAATTTTTGTTTCAATACTTTTGGTTTGTTCTGGGTCGTGTTTGTGTCTCTTCAATTGCTCTGTTTATTGCAGTTCTGAGTGTTGCTGGGTCGGGTTTGGTTTTGGAATTGGATTGCATTGTTATGGTATTGCTGTGTAGAGGTTTGTTGGATTGATTAAAAAAAAAAAAAAAGATTTTTTAAAAATTAGAATCGATTCTGAATCGCACAACATAAACGATTCGATTTGTATTCGAATCGATTTTTTCCCACAGCCCTTATATATATATATATATAAACACTTCCAAAAACATGCACCTGGGGATAGGTTGATTGGCAACACTAAATTGGCCCTAGTGTGTGAATGTGAGTGTGAATGTTGTCTGTCTATCTGTATTGGCCCTGCGATGAGGTAGCGACTTGTCCAGGGTGTACCCCGCCTTCCGCCCGATTGTAACTGAGATAGGCGCCAGCGCCCCCCGCGACCCCGAAAGGGAATAAGCGGTAGAAAATGGATGGATGGATAAATAATCCGTTCATGATTGAGTATATCCGTTCGGCCACCGTTCAATGGAGAAGTCTGATCTACAAAATTTGCAGGCAGCATACCCCTTCCCCTTCGAGCTGTCCTGGATGAACTGAAATTATTTTTTCCAATCATTTCGGAACTTGCAAGCGTACTTCTTCTTCTTAATTGTCGTCGCCACGTCTATTCTTTGTTCTTCTACTTTGTCTCTGTTATGTTTTTGGAAATTACTACTTGCCGTAGTTTTAAAGCAATGCAAGATGGGAATCCGGATGTTGTGGGTCAGTGTATTAACGTGCGGGCTGTAATAAACACACGCTGAGAAATAGCTCCGGGCCTGCCTCCTCTATGGGTTATAGATAAACCTATAACGGAGAAATATACAATAGTCTCCTTTTCAGGTGAGAGAGGACACTTAAGGTAGTGCCTTTAAGGCCCACCCCCAATATTGTTGTCCGGGTGGAAATCGGGAGAAATTCGGGAGAATGGTTGCCCCGGGAGATTTCCGGGAGGGGCACTGAAATTCGGTAGTCTCCCGGGAAAATCGGGATGGTTGGCAATTATGCTTTAAGGCCTTGATCGACTAAAGGTTTGCAAGCACTAAAACGTGTAAACTTGCGACTCTATGCAGAAAAGGTGTTAGAAATGATAGATGTGTGCTGCTAGTTCAACAACATTGCACACAGCACAATAACATAAAGCTCGAGGTAATTGAGTGTTTCCATGGCCATAGGCAGTAGTACACGCAAAAACATAATTTTTAATGAGACTGTCTGCACTAGTAATCAATTGCACACGCATTCTTAGTAGATCACATGCAACACGCCCACTAATAGTATATGCACTTTTATAGTTTGCACACGCTCTTTAGCACGTGGTATTTGGCTCTTAATAGATCAGGCCCTAAAAGTGTACACCAACATGTTGTCCTTAACCAAAAATGCTTGATAGCTTGCCCTAAAATAACACTCCTGAGCTTTTAATGTATCTGAGACTGAACAATGAAGGCAATAAAGTTCCCAAATATAGATGGTCCTATATTTAATGTGGTACACAACAACTATTTAGTGATCATTCAAGGTCTAAGTAGGTTTTGCATTTAGCACAGAAGCAAGCTGATTGTGATGTCACCAATGATGTTGTCAATCAAAGAAACACTTTAACAAATGTTACTTTGCACGCATACTTTTTACATGGAGGTGGGGGCGGGGGGTGGTGGCTTGACATGTATTCAGCACGTGTGCGACAAACAGAACAAAGACAGTCTTCTAAAAAAAGGGGCAGCTGGGTTCGAAACATCCCTCTAATCTTTGTGGGGATTAAGCCGGCTGGAAACACAACACCAGGTTAAATGTGTGCGGATTTGCCGTGTCGTATATATATATATACACCCTCATCACCCGTCATGGACGGCTCGCGGGATCATGGTCGTCAAGAGTGACTCGAAATGAGGTGACGAATCACCACACTAACCCCGGCAAAAACGCTCGGGCCGGAGCGGATGCTCTAGTGGCACAAATTAGGTATCAAATGACTCTCGTGTCATCACATAGTAAAATTTGTGTAGCCCCTTAAGATCCAAACTCTTGTATGGCATGCATTTTTAATTCATCTTGGCTACTTGGGCTCTTTACAACCCAATAAGTATAAAAA
>NC_084629.1:15228894-15231394 GCF_033978795.1 Nerophis ophidion
GAAGAGAGGGGCGGAGCTTTCTACCGATCACCACCTGGTGGTGAGTTGGCTGCGATGGTGGGGGAGGATGCCGGACAGACCTGGCAGGCCCAAACGCATTGTGAGGGTCTGCTGGGAACGTCTGGCAGAGTCTCCTGTCAGACAAAGTTTCAATTCCCACCTCCGGAAGAACTTTGAACATGTCACGAGGGAGGTGCTGGACATTGAGTCCGAGTGGACCATGTTCCGCACCTCTATTGTCGAGGCGGCTGATCGGAGCTGTGGCCGCAAGGTAGTTGGTGCTTGTCGGGGCGGCAATCCTAAAACCCCTTGGTGGACACCAGCAGTGAGGGATGCCGTCAAGCTGAAGAAGGAGTCCTATCGGGTCCTTTTGGCTCATAGGACTCCGGAGGCAGTGGACAGGTACCGACAGGCCAGGCGGTGTGCAGCTTCTGCGGTCGCTGAGGCAAAAACTCGTACATGGGAGGAGTTCGGGGAAGCCATGGAAAACGACTTCCGGAAGGCTTCGAAGCGATTCTGGATTCTGGGAAGCAGTGCACTATCAACACCGTGTATGGTGCGGATGGTGTTCTGCTGACCTCGACTGCAGATGTTGTGGATAGGTGGAAGGAATACTTCAAAGACCTCCTCAATCCCACCAACACGTCCTCCTATGAGGAAGCAGTGCCTGGGGAATCTGTGGTGGACTCTCCTATTTCTGGGGCTGAGGTCGCTGAGGTAGTTAAAAAGCTCCTCGGTGGCAAGGCCCCAGGGGTAGATGAGGTCCGCCCGGAGTTCCTTAAGGCTCTGGATGCTGTGGGGCTGTCTTGGTTGACAAGACTCTGCAGCATCGCGTGGACATCGGGGGCGGTACCTCTGGATTGGCAGACCGGGGTGGTGGTTCCTCTCTTTAAGAAGGGGGACCGGAGGGTGTGTTCCAACTATCGTGGGATCACACTCCTCAGCCTTCCCGGTAAGGTTTATTCAGGTGTACTGGAGAGGAGGCTACGCCGGATAGTCGAACCTCGGATTCAGGAGGAACAGTGTGGTTTTCGTCCTGGTCGTGGAACTGTGGACCAGCTCTATACTCTCCGCAGGGTTCTTGAGGGTGCATGGGAGTTTGCCCAACCAGTCTACATGTGCTTCGTGGACTTGGAGAAGGCATTCGACCGTGTTCCTCGGGAAGTCCTGTGGGGAGTGCTCAGAGAGTATGGGGTATCGGACTGTCTTATTGTGGCGGTCCGCTCCCTGTACGATCGGTGCCAGAGCTTGGTCCGCATTGCCGGCAGTAAGTCGAACACATTTCCAGTGAGGGTTGGACTCCGCCAAGGCTGTCCTTTGTCACCGATTCTGTTCATAACTTTTATGGACAGAATTTCTAGGCGCAGTCAAGGCGTTGAGGGGTTCCGGTTTGGTGACCGCAGGATTAGGTCTCTGCTTTTTGCAGAATATGTGGTCCTGATGGCTTCATCTGGCCGGGATCTTCAGCTCTCACTGGATCGGTTCGCAGCCGAGTGTGAAGCGACCGGAATGAGAATCAGCACCTCCAAGTCCGTGTCCATGGTTCTCGCCCGGAAAAGGGTGGAATGCCATCTTCGGGTTGGGGAGGAGATCCTGCCCCAAGTGGAGGAGTTCAAGTACCTAGGAGTCTTGTTCACGAGTGGGGGAAGAGTGGATCGTGAGATCGACAGGCGGATCGGTGCGGCGTCTTCAGTAATGCGGACGTTGTACCGATCCGTTGTGGTGAAGAAGGAGCTGAGCCGGAAGGCAAAGCTCTCAATTTACCGGTCGATCTACGTTCCCATCCTCACCTATGGTCATGAGCTTTGGGTCATGACCGAAAGGATAAGATCACGGGTACAAGCGGCCGAAATGAGTTTCCTCCGCCATGTGGCGGGGCTCTCCCTTAGAGATAGGGTGAAAAGCTCTGCCATCTGGGAGGAACTCAAAGTAAAGCCGCTGCTCCTTCACATCAAGAGGAGCCAGATGAGGTGGTTCGGGCATCTGGTCAGGATGCCACCCGAACGCCTCCCCAGGGAGGTGTTTAGGGCATGTCCAACCGGTAGGAGGCAACGGGGAAGACCCAGGACACGTTGGGAAGACTATGTCTCCCGACTGGCCTGGGAACGCCTCGGGATCCCCCGGGAAGACCTAGACGAAGTGGCTGGGGAGAGGGAAGTCTGGGTTTCCCTGCTTAGGCTGTTGCCCCCGCGACCCGACCTCGGATAAGCGGAAGAAGATGGATGGATGGATGGATGGATATATATATATATATCAATCAATCAATCAATGTTTACTTATATAGCCCTAAATCACTAGTGTCTCAACGGGCTGCACAAACCACCACGACATCCTCGGTAGGCCCACATAAGGGCAAGGAAAACTCACACCCAGTGGGACATCGGTGACAATGATGACTATGAGAACCTTGGAGAGGAGGAAAGCAATGGATGTCGAGCGGGTCTAACATGATACTGTGAAAGTTCAATCCACAATGGATCCAACACAGTCACGAGAGTCC
>NC_084629.1:15233894-15251394 GCF_033978795.1 Nerophis ophidion
CATTGAATGACCGTGACCTTCGATTCCTCAGACGGCACTGTATCAAAAACCGACATCAATATCTAAAGGATATCACCACATGGGCTCTGGAACACTTCAGAAAACCACTGTCACTAAATACAGTTCGTCGCTACATCTGTAAGTGCAAGTTAAAGCTCTACTATGCAAAGCGAAAGCCATTTATCGACAACATCCAGAAACACTGCACGCTTTTTTGGGCCCGAGATCATCCAAGATGGACTGGTACAAAGTGGAAAAGTGTTCTGTGGTCTGACGAGTCCACATTTCAAATTGTTTTTGGAAATATTCGACATCGTGTCATCCGGACCAAAGGGGAAGCAAACCATCCAGACTGTTATCGACGCAAAGTTCAAAAGCCAGCATCTGTGATGGTATGGGGGTGCATTAGTGTCCAAGGCATGGGTAACTTACACATCGGTGAAGGCACCAATTCTAAGGTTTTATTACTTACGTATAAAATACTACACGGTCTAGCTCCAGCCTATCTTGCCGATTGTATTGTACCGTATGTCCCGGCAAGAAATCTGCGTTCAAAAGACTCCGGCTTGTTAGTGATTCCTAGAGCTCAAAAAAAGTCTGCGGGCTATAGAGCGTTTTCCGTTCGGGCTCCAGTACTCTGGAATGCCCTCCCGGTAACAGTTCGAGATGCTACCTCAGTAGAAGCATTTAAGAAGCATTTAAGTCTCATCTTAAAACTCATTTGTATACTCTAGCCTTTAAATAGACCTCCTTTTTAGACCAGTTGATCTGCCGCTTCTTTTCTTTCTCCTATGTCCCCCCCTCCCTTGTGGAGGGGGTCCGGTCCGATGACCATGGATGAAGTACTGACTGTCCAGAGTCGAGACCCAGGATGGACCGCTCGTCGGGACCCAGGATGGACCGCTCGCCTGTATCGGTTGGGGACACCTCTACGCTGCTGATCCGCTTCAGATGGTTTCCTGTGGACGGGACTCTCGCTGCTGTCTTGGAGCCACTATGGATTGAACTTTCACAGTATCATGTTGGACCCGCTCGACATCCATTGCTTTCGGTCCCCTAGAGGGGGGGGGTTGCCCACATCTGAGGTCCTCTCCAAGGTTTCTCATAGTCAGCATTGTCGCTGGCGTCCCACTGAATGTGAATTCTCCCTGCCCACTGGGTGTGAGTTTTCCTTGCCCTTTTGTGGGTTCTTCCGAGGATGTTGTAGTCGTAATGATTTGTGCAGTCCTTTGAGACATTTGTGATTTGGGGCTATATAAATAAACATTGATGATGATGATTAAAACTGAAAGGTACATACAGGTTTTGGAACAACATTTGGTGCCGTCTTTTTCATGGACGCCCCTGCTTGTTTCAGCAAGACAATGGCAAGCCACATTTAGCACGTGTTACAACAGTGTGGCTTCGTAAAAAAAGAGTGCGGGTACTTTCTTTGCCCGACCGCAGTCCAGACCTTTCTCCCATCGAAAATGTTTGGCGCATTATGAAGCGTAAAATGAAACAGCGGAGACCACGGACTGTTGAACGACTGAAGCTCTACATAAAACAAGAATGGGAAATAATTCCACTTTCAAAGCTTCTACAATTAGTTTCCTCAGTTCGCAAATGTTTTTTGAGTGTTGTTAAAAGAAAATGTGATGTAACACAGTGGTGAACATGCCCTTTCCCAACTACTTTGGCATGTGTTGCAGCCATGAAATTCTAAGTTAATTATTATTTGCAAAAAAAAATAAAGTTTATGAGTTTGAACATCAAATATCTTGTCTTTGTAGTGCATTCAATTGATTATGGGTTGAAAAGGATTTGCAAATTATTGTAATCCGTTTATATTTACATCTAAGACAATTTCCCAACTCATATGGAAACAGGGTTTATATATATATACAGGTGCTGGTCATATTATTAGAATATCATGAAAAAGTTGATTTATTTCAGTAATTATATTCAGAACATGAAACTTACATATTATATCAATTCATTACACACAGTGATATATTTGAAATATTTATTTCTTTAAATTTTGATGATTAGTACTGACAATTACTGAAAATCCCAAATTCAGTGTCTCAGAAAATTAGAATATTAGTTACGACTAGTACCAAAAAATATTTTTTATAAATGTGGGCCAACTGAAAAGTATGAACATGGAAAGTTTCAGCATGTACGGCAATCAATACTTAGTTGCAGCTCCTTTTGCCTGAATTGTTGCAGCAATACGGCGTGGCATGGAGTCAACCAGTCTGTTGCACTCCTCAGGTGTTATGAGAGCCCAGGTTGCTTTAATAGTGGCCTTCAGCTCTTCAGCATTGTTGGGTCTGGCATCTCGCATCTTCCGCTTCATAATACCCCATAAGTTTTCTATGGGGTTAAGGTCAGGTGAGTTTGCAGGCCAATCAAGAACAGGGATACCATGGTCCTTAAACCAGGTACTGGTAGATTTGGCACTGTGTGCAGGTGCCAAGTCATGTTGGAAAATGAAATCTTCACCTCCATAAAATTGGTCCGCGGCAGGCAGCATAAAGTGTTCTAAAACTTCCCGGTAGACTGCTGCATTGACCCTAGAGCTCAGGAAACACAGTGGACCAACACCAGCAGATGACATGGCACCCCAGACCATTACGGATTGTGGAAATTTGACACTGGACTTCAGGCAACGTGGATTCTGTGCCTCTCCTGTCTACCTCCAGACTCTGGGACCTTGGTTTCCAAAGGAGATGCAAAATTTACTTTCATTTGAAAACATAACTTTGGACCACTCAGCAGCAGTCCAGTCCTTTTTGTCTTGAGCCCAGGCGAGACGCTTTTGACGTTGTCTTTTATTCAAGAGTGGCTTTACACAAGGAATGCGACAGCTGAACCCCATATCTTGCATACGTCGGTGCGTGGTGGTTCTTGAAGCACTGACTCCAGCTGCAGTCCACTCTTTGTGGATCTCCCCCACATTTTTTAATCGGTTTTGTTTGACAATCCTCTCCAGGGCGCGGTTATCCCTCTTACTTGTACACTTTTTTCTACCACATCTTTGTCTTCCCTTTGCCTCTCTATTAATGTGCTTGGACACAGAGCTCTGGGAACATCCAACCTCTTTGGCAATGACCTTTTGTGTCTTGCCCTCCTTCTTTAAAGTATCAATGGTCGTCTTTTGGACAGTTATCAAGTCAGCAGTCTTCCCCATGACTGTGTGTCATACAGAATCAAAACGAGAGACCATTTAAAGGCTTTTCCAGGTGTTTTGAGTTAGTTAACTAATTAGAGTGTGGCACCAGGTGTCTTCAATATCTGACCTTTTCACAATATTCAAATTTTCTGAGATGTTGAATTTAGGGTTTTCATTGGTTGTCAGCTATAATCATCTCCTTTTTGGCAAAAAAACACTTGAAATGTATCAGTCTGTTTGGAATGAATGTATACATTCTACAAGTTTGACTTTCTAAATGGAATTAATGAAATAAATCAACTTTTTCATGATATTCCAATAATATGACCAGCACCTGTATGTATGTATGTATGTGTATGTATGTATATATATATATATATATATATATATATGTATGTATGTACATACATACATACATATATATATATATATATGTATGTATGTATATATATATACATACATATATATATATATATATATATATATATATATATATATGTATGTATATATATATACATACATATATATATATATATATATATATGTATGTATGTATGTATATATATATGCATGTATCAGAATCAGATGTATTTATAAAGAATTTGACTTGGTAGACTGTGCTCTCTTTGTTCAATGCAAGAAACAAAGAAAAACGCAAAAACTGTACGAGAAAGCACAGTAAAGTGACGGCTATCCGTATATCCACTTTAACATCTCTATCATTTATCCACTTTAATGTGAAACTGTTACTTCTTTTGTGTTATTATTGTGCTATTGTAAGACGGAAGTGCTTGATGAAAAAGAAAACTTAAAGGGGAACTGCACTTTTTTTGGGAGTTTTGTTAGTGGAGTTTTTGTGACAGTTGAGGGGGTTTTGTGTTGTCGTCCTTTGTTTAGTGTATTTTTTTCTCGACTATTGCTTTCTTTTATGTTCCACTTCCTGTTTCGGTTCTGTCTTCATGTGTCTTCACATGCTTGGCAATGAGCATTAAGGGATGGAATTGGGGGGTTAAATCACCATAAATGATTCCCGGGCGTGACACCGCTACTGCACCGCTACTGCCCCCTGCTCCCAAGGGGGTGATCAAGGGTGATGGGTCAAATGCAGAGAATAATTTTGCCACACCTAGTATGTGTGTGACAATCATTGGTACTTTAACTTTAACTTTAAAACATAAAAGCCAAATAAAAAGCGTGCACCCTTTGTTGCTTGCTGAACTGAAGTCCAAATATGTCGACATCAAGTCTATAGTTTTTAACTTTTTAAAAAATTTCCAAAGATTCGCTAGATTTCCGAATCGTATGGTTCGTCAAGAATTCCCACAGTATTATGGTCTAAAAATATTCCATATTCTCTTCTAATGAGTCATTGGTCACAAGCTGTGTTTTTTTTTATTACTTGATCAATAGATTACAGGATTATTTTTTGTGAATGTCTTGAATATTTCAGACTCATGACACTCGGGACAAGATTATTGTATAATGGTATTAAATAATATAGCGAATTAAGAACTGTCATAATCAACTGAGGCACTTTTGACTGACTGGAGTAGATTAGATAGTTTTTTTTAATGATAAACAGCATCCACTGTTGTGTATCTGCAGATATTAGATAGTGTACTCAGGCTGATTAATTATGGGCACCCCAGAACATTCTTGCCCTACTTGCTAAGCCGTCCCCTTCCCCCAAGGGGCACACAGCTCAAAATGATTCCTTCCTCTCTATCAGATCCAGTTGACCTTTTCAGACCTTCTTTTTGGCGCTAAATTCACTCGCCGGGATCCATTTCAAGCTAAGACTTCTTCAAGACGATCACGTTGAAACTTGGATGACACGCGGAAACTCCAGCACAATTGGTTGCTAGGGCATTAATGATTAACGGGCCAAAAAAGTGATGACGGGGTACGTCTTTCCTGACCTTTGCAGGCGAGCGCTCTGGCAGCACAAGTACGCGGCGAGCCGGAGCATCGGGAGAGACCTTCGCCAAGCCCATGACAGCTGCAGCTTTATCCCCTTGGACTGCACAGCTGAGCAGCTCGACGGGGCTTATAATGGGAGGGGTCACTCTGAGACAGATGAAGGGTTCCACGCTAGATGGACAGTAGTATTGGGACGCCTGATCCTGGCTCGGGATGATGATTTCACGTTGCCCCCAACGATAAGACATGATATGGCAATAGTGTTGTCCGGATACTAATATGTACCGGTGCCAAAAATATTTTGATACTTTCCGGTATTTTGTAAATAAAGGGGAACACAAAAAATTGCATTATTGCCTTTAATTTAACAAAAAATCTTACGGTACATTAAAAATATGAACATACAAGACAACGTGTCTATTATTAGTAAGTAAGCAAACAAAGGCTCCTAATTTAGCTGCTGACGTATGCAGTAACATATTGTGTCATTTTCCATTCTATTATTTTTTCCAAAACTATTAAGGACAAGTGGTAGAAAATGAATCATTAATATACTTGTTCATTTAATGTTAATATCTGCTTACTTTCTCTTTAAGCGTGTTATATCTATACTTCTGTTAAAATGTAATTATCATTTTGTTCTTCTGTTTTGTTTTACTAATTTCGGCAGTCCTGGAACTCACCATAGTTTGTTTACATGTACAACTTTCTCCGACGCTGCCCCAGAAAGACAGGATTTGCGCTGCTCTTTCGTTGTCTCATTTTGTCCACCAAACATGTTATGCCGTGCATGAATGCACAAAGTTGAGCTTTGTTGATGTTATTGACTTGCTGCAGTGGAACAACATATGCTGCCATCTACAGTAAGCGCGGTCTTTTTCATGGACGCCCCTGCTTATTTCAGCAAGATAATGCGAAGCCACATTCAGAATGTGTTACAACAGCGTGGCTTCGTAAAAAAAGAGTGCGGGTACTTTCCTGGCCCGCCTGCAGTCCAGACCTGTCTCCCATCGAAAATGTGTGGCGCATTATGAAGCGTAAAATACGACAGCAGACACCCCGGACTGTTGAACGACTGAAGCTCTACATGAAAAAAGTATGGGAAAAAAATTCCACTTTCAAAGCTTCAACAATTAGTTTCCTCAGTTCCCGAACGTTTATTGAGTGTTGTTAAAAGAAAAGGTAATGTAACACTGTGGTGAACATGCCCTTTCCCAACTACTTTGGCACGTGTTGCAGTCATGAAATTCTAAGTTAATTACTATTTGCAAAAAAAAAAAATTACGTTTGAGTTTGAACATCACATATCTTGTCTTTGTAGTGCATTCAATTGAATATAGGTTGAAAAGGATTTGCAAATCATTGTATTCCGTTTATATTTACATTTAACACAATTTCCCAACTCATTTGGAAACGGGGTTTGTAGATCCCCTTTGAGGGCATTGCCTTAGGTCAAAGTTCATGAGTAGTAAACAACGACAAACCGTATTGGGTTGTACTTTATGGACATTTCGAGTACACCGCAAAAACTGAAATCTAAGTAAGATGAAATATCTCAAATAAGGGTTAAATTTGCTTATTTTCTGTCCGAGAAGATAAATATTCTCACTAAGCAGATTTTATGCTAGAGTGTTTTACTTGTTTTAAGGGTTTTGGTCCTAAATCTTTTCAGTATATTACAGCTTGTTGCTGAGAAGCTATGACCTATATTGAGTAAAACATGCTTGAAACTAGAATATCCACTGTTGCAAAGCTGTGTCATCAACACTCACAAGTATAAAACTACTTTTTTAAAGTAATTATTTCTTATTTCAAGCATGAAAAACAATCATTATTTTGACATATGTGTGTCTCATAATTAAAACAGATGACAGCCAAATGGACTTTGCTGTTTTATTTTCAATGAAACAATAAAAAATATGTACTCCTATAGTAGTACAGTTGGCACAGTACAGTAAACTAGTCAATAAAGTTAATATTTAAACATTTAACATGTGACATTTCAAACAATGATGAACAGAGATAGTTCATGCACATTCAGATACATTTTTCCAAATTACAATTAAAAAAATTTGGGCCGGGGGCCGGGCTGTATATATGTGCACTAATTTAGTGAAATAGCATGCTCTTGGCGCGATGATGTCATGTTATCGATGGAAAAATGCATTTTTAGACCCCATGATTTGCCTGAGCGGCTAGGAGACCCCGAGAGTAACAAGCGGTGGCCTTGTTGCCTTTCCCTTATGAAAACAAACTTGTTTTTAGTAAGTTTGCTGGTTTCAAGGAATGTAATGCCGAGCGCATATCATCATGTCAAGATAATGGCACAAGCATTTACTTAATTTAAGAATATTTTTCAACATATTGAGCAAAAAGGTCTAATTTTTTTTCTCTCAAGAAAAGTGCACTTATTATCGAGAATATACCTTTTTTAAGGTATTTTGGGGTTCAATGGGGTTAGCTAATTTTACTTGTTTTGGAAAGTCTTGACAAGCCAAATGTTCTTGTTCTATTGGCAGATAATTTTGCTTAGTTCAAATAAAATACCCCTCATTTTTGTATTTTTTTCCCTTGTTTTTGAACTCTGACTTTTTGCAGTGTAGGCGTTATTAGTTTGTGCTCATAAACTTAGATTGATCAGATCTAGTCCAGCGGCTGGGGCCAAAACCCCAAATATTTATACTCCAAAATCAGGATGGTGTGCCTGGGCAACGATGGTTTTGCCCTATCGTAGTGAGAAAAACAACTGTTTTAATGCAAACGAGCAATCTTAACTGTCAAAGAGACCACCTCCTCTGTTCAGGGATGGTCTTTCAACCTTGACATAGATGGCCTCCCTCATTCCTCTTTTGTACCATCCGTCCTCCCTGTCTATAATCTGTACATTTTTGTTCTCAAAGGAGTCTCCCTGAGGTGCAGGTAGACAGCTGAGTCATGGCCTGAAGAGTTTGCCCGTCTATGCTGTCCCATGCGTCGACTTAGTGGTTGTTTTGTTTCCCCAATAACTTAATCAGTACATTCATCATTACACTGGATTGCATTCACCAGATTGGTTTGTGGATGTGGGGTGTCCGGTCTTTAGGATGCACCAGTATATGTCTCAGGGTGTTGCCTGGTTTGAAATGTACTGAGATGTTGTGTTGCTTAAAATTTATTCTGTGTTCCTCATATAGACCTGATATATATGGAATGACAGTATGTTTGCGTCTGTCACCTTTTTCCTCCTCATCCACTCTGTTCTTGTTATTTCTGGAACTGGATGCACTTTTACAGACAACCAGCTAGGGTAATCATGGTTTTTGAGGGCTTTCCTCAAATGCCTATGCTCTTTCTCTTTGGCCTGTGGGCTGGTAGGAACATTATCAGCTCTGTTGTATGGTTCTGATAACGCCCATTTTGTGTTCCAGTGGGTGGTGTCAGTCAAAAAGTAGGTATTGATCGATATGTGTGGATTTTCGGTAAATGGAGGCCCCCGTTTTCTCCAATTCAGACATCACAGTCCAAATAAGGCAACTTATTTTATTGTCTTTGACATCCTCACGTGTGAACTTGATGTTTTTGTCCACTGAGTTAATGTGCTCAGTGAAGGCTTACAGTTTTTGATTTTCACCCGTGTCATCCAAATATCTGTACCAATGACTTGGTACTGTTCTCTTAAAAGAGCTCATAGCTCTCTTTTCCATGTCCTCCATGTAAAGGTTTGCTACTATTGGAGATTCAGGTGATCCCATAGCGCAACCATGTTTTTGTCGGGAAAACGTTCCCATGATTTGAAAGTATGTAGTGTTAAGGCAAAGTTCAAGCAAAAGGCCAATCTGTTCTGGGTTTAGTGTGGATCTATCCTGTAAGGTGTGATCCCCTAGTCGACGTTGCCTCACCGTCTCCACTGCATCCTGGGTTAGAATACAGGCGAACAGGGGGGTGATGTCAAATAAAACCATGGTTTCATTTTCGTCCAGTTTTACATCTCTGATCTTAGCTACAAAGTTTTTCTCATTACAATAGGACGACACCATCCTTGCCCAGGCACAACCTCCTGGATTTTTGGAGTATAAATGTTTGGGGTTTTGGCACCAGCAACTGGAATATATCTGACCAATCTAAGTCTATGAGCATGAACTGATGAACCCTACTCAGATGAGAGGCGAAACGTCTTCTAAGACAGTCCAGTTGCGATCGATTGAATGCCCTAAGATGACTATGACCTGGATAAATGAGAACATTCATAGACACGTTCTACTTAACATTATGAACGATTTTCACACCTGTAATTACAGTTATACCTCAACTTTCGAGCTTAATTGTTTCTGTGACAGAACTCTTAACTAAAAACACTAGTATCTCGAGTCATTGTCATCCACTGAAATTAATTCACAGCAATTTTTTGGTTGTTTGGCCTTGTTAGAATTCCAAAACAACACCATTTTAACATATAACATGCCTTTTGAAATAAAAACATTTTTTTTAGATCTGAAATATTGTATACAATCAATTTAATAGAATATAGTATTAACAACTGCAGTATTTTTATGAGGTAATGTAACAATAAGTACATCATTTACCTTAGACTGCATACTTTTATGGTATCTTCTTGCAGCAGCTCCTCTGTCAAACACACCGCCTTTCCATTAGTTTCATGGATACTTGTCCGCTGTTTAGATATTTAACATTCTTGACTCATTTTTGCTTCAGTATGGCGCAGACTAGCAATGATATGCTCGCCATGTCTGCTACACGTTCTGTCATTGTTTTGATTTCTTTATATAATTCAATGACTATCATTCTTTTTTTTTTCTCAGCACTGATCTTGAGGCGAACACATTTTTCCATCATTTTGTCATGAGACGATTCATTCTCGAAACCTTCAACAATAAAATGTATAATTTAAGCACCCCGTCTATATCCTGTTTACAAGAAACCAAACAAACATACAGTATGCATGAAAAATATGTCCCATGTCTCTCAAAGGCACAGTAATCCAATCTATTACCAGTCATGTTCGACCTAACAAGCACAACATGTTTCTCTGTCTACTGTTAACCACAAGTCATCCGACTTCAATTAGCCAGATAACAAAGCATCCTGTTTGTCTGACCAACCGGTTATATATTTATATGATGTTTAGCATTTGGGTGGTTGCACATCTGTACGGTGTTTTACTTTCTGCTACTGTAGTGTTCTGTGCACCTTCAATTTTGTCATAAAACATATTGATATGTTTCATACCATACTCCTCGAAGCAGTCTTTTATGGCTCTCACTTTGCGCTGTCGTGCTGAAAGAGAAAAGACCCATGAACATTTCTGTATGAGATGTTGTCTGAGAAAGTTAGCAAATGGTCTTGTCCAATCCCAATTGATGAAGTTATCTAACGAAAATTGGTAAATTGAATTGAAGTGAAATGCCATGTGCCGCACTACGAGACCGTAAAATAGCAATGTGACAGGCAGCAGTAGAAAATGGATGAATGGATATTTTGGTAACACTTTAGTATGTGGAACATATTCACCATTAACCAATTGCTTATTAAAGTAACAAAGACTTAATTTAGAGTTAAAATGTTCACGGTAGGTGCATGTCCACTGTATGAGAGATGACCTAAAAAGAAAAATCCAGAAATCCCAATCTATGATATTTTTAACAATTTATTTGTGTAATAAAGCTGAAAATAAGTATTTGAACACCAACATTAATATTTGGTAGAGTAGCCTTTGTTTGCAATTACAGAGGTCAAACGTTTCCTGTAGTTCTTCACAAGGTTTGCACAGACTGCAGGAGGGATTTTGGCCCACTCCTCCACACAGATCTTCTCTGGATCCGTCAGGTTTCTGGGCTGTCGCTGAGTAACAGACTTTCAGCTCCCTCCAAAGATTTTCAATTGGATTTAGGTCTGGAGACTGGATAGGCCACTCCGGAACCTTGATATGGTTCTTACGAAGCCACTTTTTGGTTTTCCTGGCTGTGTGCTTTGGGTCATTGTCATGTTGGAAGATCCAGCCACGACTCATCTTCAATGATCTGACTGAGGGAAGGAGGTTTTTGGCCAAAATCTCACAATACATGGCTGCAGTCATCCTCTCCTTAATACAGTACAGTCGTCCTGTCCCATGAGCAGAAAAACACCCTCAAAGCATGATGCTACCACCCCCATGCTTCACAGTAGGGATGGTGTTCTTGGGATGGTACGCATCATTCTTCTTCCTCCAAACACGCAATGTGGAATTATGACCAAAAAGGTCAATTTTGGTCTCATCTGTCCACAAAACTTTCTCCCATGACTCCTCTGGATCATCAAAATAGTCATTGGCAAACTTAAGACGGGCCTTAACATGTGCTGGTTTAAGCAGGGGAACCTTCCGTGCCATGCATGATTTCAAACCATGACGTCTTAATCTATTACTAACAGTGACCATGAAAACAGTGGTCCCAGCTCTTTTCAGGTCATTGACCAAGTCCTGCCGTGTAGTCCTGGGCTGATTCCTCACTTTTCTTAGCATCATTGAGACCCCACATGGGGCTCCACTCCGATTGAAATTGACCGTCATATTTAGCTTTTTCCCTTTTTTTAATTATTGCTCCAACAGTTGACCTTTTTTCACCAAGCTTCTTGGCAATATCTCCAGAGCCCATTCCATCCTTGTGGAGTTGTACAATTTTGTCTCTGGTGTCTTTGGACGGCTCTTTGCTCTTAGCCATGCTGAATATTTGGGTCTTACTGATTGTATGGAGTGGACAGGTGTCGTTATGCAGCTAACAACCTCACACAGGTGCATCTGTTTCTTTTTTTCAAACATTTCAGGTTCATTTTTATACTTAGTAAACTAAACCCGAGGGCCGGATAAAACCTGTTCGCAGGCCTGATCCGGTCATCGGGCCAGACGTTTGACACCCCTGCTCTATTGCCATGTCCTGTCATGCTAGCATGCTGACACTATTGAGCAGTAATCATAGAGAGAATTAGCTCTGGTTCAAAAGATCAACACGTTCGGCTGCATGAAAAGACCCCCCCCCCTGTTTTTCCCCCCTCCTTCCCATACAAACAAATCTCTCCATGGTTGTGCCACAAATAGAGCACTTGGAGCTTAGTGAAGCACTGCTGACGTGTTTCTCACCGGAGAGAATCCAGGGTCCATCGGGTCAGGAAAACCTGAGAGATGGAAGAACGATACACTGTGTGTGTGTGCGTGTGTGTGTGTGTGTGAGAGGGTGAAGAAAATAGCGCCGTAATTTGGTCCCCTTCTGTGTATCTGTCATCGCCATGTCTGGATACGCGATGGAACTTTGGGATTGTATGCGTCTTCCCCAGTGATTGGAAGTATGAGACACACGAGTGTGGGGTTGAGGCGACCATTATCTCGGACATCCGACCCTTCTATCTAACAAATATTATGCCGTTACGTAACAGTTTGAGTTTGCATCCGACAGTTCTGACATGTGAACGCGAGGGAAACCGAGATTTTGGATGAAATTAGGGGGGATAATGGGGGCATTGTGGTAGTCAACACAAACTCCCCATGAGTGACCGTAAAAGGCCACATGGTGCGTGAGTGAATGGGAAGCCTCGGGGGTTATCTCCAAGAAGCGTTGCTTTATTTATAGAGTGAAAAAAAGAAGAAGAAGAAAAAACAAAACAATCCTCCCATCAAGCGCACCCACCCCCTTTTTAACGTTGCACCTCCTCCATGTTCAATTAGCCCCTCATGGGTGGAGTAATGCAATCAGGAGTGACTAGTACAGACCTCGGGAGAGTCCAGCCTCAGTCTTATCCAGACTCTGCACAGGCGCAACCTCCTCACACAGGAAGGTAAGACCAGACTCTGTTCCACTATCCATCCGCCCATCGTCTTTCCTCCCGATCCATCCTTTCACCGCTCGCCATCTTCCCATCTCCAGAGTAACCCTCACCTTTCCAGCCTCCTTCTCCTCCACCAACAAATCCCAGCCCTGGTTCTTCCATCCTAAACGCACCCCCAAGTCAGACTTTTCCGGACATTTCAATTTTAGGTTTTGCCGCGGCGATACTGAAGTTGACCAATCCGGCATGTTGCAATTGTCAACTGGGGTAGGCTCCAGCTTTACACAATCAATTTTGGGGGGATTCCTCTTATGATAAAATTTTGCAGGCATGCATGGAGGCTGGAAATCAGAAGAAAAAAAATTCAATTCACTAGGATTTTGATTTTTTTTAAACAATAATTGTTGGTCAGTTCTCCTCGTACGGTACAAACCAGTTAGAAATGTAGTACTGGTGTAATTTTTTAAATTTTCCTGCAATCTGCTACGATTTCTTTTAGTAGTATTTACGCGATGCATGTGCTTGGTATCTAATAAATATAAATATTTCTGCAGTAATTTACAGGTTTTTATCGAATCTGGTGTTCATGGGTACCACGACATTAGGGGTGTCAAACTCATTTTAGATCGGGGGCCACATGGAGAAAAATCTACTCCCGAAAATCACGGCAGGATAACTTAAAAATAAAGACAACTTCAGATTGTTTTCTTTGTTTGAACATAGAACAAGCCCATTCTGAAATTGTACAAGTCATAATGTTATTGTTGTTTTTTTACACTTACAGGTTGCGGTTAATATTATTCTATCTTTTATCGTCGTTATTTATATTTTCTGAATAAATTATGTGGTGATGTTCATAAGTCAACTCATTGGTGTTCATTTTCAATCCATCCGGATGAAAAAAAAAATGATATCAAAATCAATTTACTGTATTTTATTTATGTAGTTTGATCATTTTACTCGACTGATGTACTAACATCTTGTGGTTTATTTTGTACATGCGTAACATCATCTATAAAGATACAAATAATTGCTATTGTGACATTCTGTGGACACGTTTAGAACAGCAGTTTATTCCATAAAAAAATTTCAGGTTCATTTTTATACTTGGCAAACTCATCCCGTGGGCTGGATGAAACCTGTTTGTGGGCCTGAGCCGGCCCTCGGGCAATACTTTTGACACCCCTGCACTAGATGGAGCCCGCTTATAGCACGATTTCAATGCACAATACCATAACTTCTACTGGTATCAAAACTGCGGTTGTCAAAAATACCGGGTTAAATCATGGGCTTAATCACAAAAAAATGATGACATTAAAATCACGTTTAGTTGCAGATTGATTTATTTTGCGCTCACACGCTCCTTAACATTAATTGCGGACAGTTCCATGAAAGGCAGCGTGGGTTGTTCTCACTTCAAAATAAACCTTGGCGGGCCGTTTCCTCAAAACGGTTTGGAACAAAACAACGGCGTGCATTCGGGGAAAAACATTTAAAAATGGTTCCTGTATGACATTTTGACAATAAAATGAGTAATGATATTTACTGTGATTAATCCCGATTCATCCCAATTCAAAAGTGTGAATAATATAATTAAAAGAAAAATATTAATTTGTAATTAAAGCCAATGTTATTGTGAGCCTCCCCTCTCTTTCTCTATGACAACTCAACTAGTGGACACGGGTGGCCACCCCTCCTTGAGAAAGAGTTTTCCTTGCCTCTGTCACCAAATGGGTGTGCCCATAGGCCCCCATCTACATTTTTGCCAGTGGGTGCTCGGCGTGTGTATATTAAATTTTTTTTTTTTTCAAATAGGCGTTCCGTGAAGTTCTCAACCATTTTTCAATGATGTACCCCCTGTGAAAATGTTTTTAATTCAAGCACCCCCTAATCAGAGCAAAGCATTTTTGGTTGAAAAAAAGAGATAAAGAAGTAAAATACAGCACTATGTCATCAGTTTCTGATTGATTAAATTGTATAACAGTGCAAAATATTGCTCATTTGTAGTGGTCTTTCTTGAACTATTTGGAAAAAAAGATATAAAAATAACTAAATACTTGTTGAAAAATAAACAAGTGATTCAATTATAAATGAAGATTTCTACACATAGAAGTAATCATCAACTTAAAGTTCCCTCTTTGAGGATTGTAATAGAGATCCATCTGGATTCATGAAATGAATTCTAAACATTTCTTCACAAAACAATAAATCTTTAACATCAATATTTATGGAACATGTCCACAAAAAAAATCTAGCTGTCAACACTGAATATTGCATTGTTATTTTTTTTTCACAGTTTATGAACTTACATTCATATTTTATTCAATAAATATATTTATAAAGGATTTTTGAATTGTTGCTATTTTTATAATATTTAAATAAAAAATCTCATGTACCCCTTGGCATACCTTAAAGTACCCCCAGGGGTACGCGTACCCCCATTTGAGAACCACTGCCCTATGATATGTGGCTTTATTATTTTGTAAAACGGACCAAACTCGCCACAAAATTAACTACAACAAGATTTTTATTTTTTTTATTATTTTAAAGATTGAACATTGCCTTCAACCTCCACGTGGGTGCTCGGCATCATTGATTCATGTTTTGTACGTTTTATCATTTTTTTCATTTTACATATACATTCGAAATATTTGCACAAATACAAATTTATGAGGCAAACACTTGCGGAAATTTAATTTTTTGCGGAATATTATATTATTTATTACCTTTGAGTACAAACCATATCAAAAGTGCTTTCAAACCTATCACTATACAATGTTTTCCTTCATTCTTTGTTGACTTACACGTGTACAGTTTGCTGGTTTTATTATTATACTGCATGTGCTTTAATGATTACATTTTCTTTTCATTGTATGTCAGTGTCCTTGGGTACCTTTTTAAAAGCGATGTATAAATAAAATAGTTATTATTAGTATCATATACTCGAAGCTGAAGTCCTAAAGTGCCTCTTCAGTTCTCAGAAGAATGAGAATTGTGGTTCTCGTTTTGCCAATTTTCAAAGGTTTAATTGAAAATCTTGGAAAGATGGCCGACATTCGTGGAAAAAAAAAAAAGAAGCCAGCAGGGTTATTTGCAGGATAGACGGGTGGGTTTGCTCCTCGGCAACAAGTATCTGGGAAAACAGCTGCGGCGGCATGTTGGACTCGGCCGAGGTTGTATTCCGTGGCAGTTTAGATTAGCACGTTTTTATTTTTAGGAGGCAGATAAATCCTTGCATAAGCTAGGTGAGTCAGGGCGGCAGGAACAGACAATGGCGGAATGCGGGTGGGACAGAAAGATTAATCCTTTTCAGTTTTAAGCCTAATAAAATATGTGGGAACCAGGTGCACAGGCATATCTAGCATGGACATTTCATTTAAAAAGAAAAGACTTTTGGACAGGAAGTTTCCAGTTTCCTTTTATGGTCAAATGAATTAATCGGGGGCAGAGCTGCAAGAATAACTGCTGAGTAGGCATAGGTGCAATAACCAAAAATGACAACTACGACAAGTGACCACTACTATGTACACACAGTGACAAGGATACTGTGCTGCTGACAGCTGGAGATCAGGTGATAGATGTGTACATTAGCAGTGACACTTTGGTATGCCTCCTAAAGCCCAACTCCACTGATAAGTGATATTTATAGCCTCTTCGTTTTGGCGACTCGATGAAGGAAAGCTTCAGAAGTTGCTTAAAAATACACCGGGCATAGCTGCGCATTATCTTGAGCGACAACTGACCTCTGTGTTGTCTTTTTTGCTGTCATGTGATCAGTCGCGAGTCAAAATGACGGAGCGCTACGACTGCCACTACTGCAAGGAGTCCCTGTTTGGGAAGAAGTACGTCCTGCGGGAGGAGAACCCCTACTGTGTGAAATGTTACGAGAGCCTGTACTCCAATACCTGCGAGGACTGCAAGAAACCCATTGGCTGCAATAACAGGGTGAGAACACGCACACGCACACAAACTGGTTATCATTTGGAATGGGGACCAAGTTTTTGATCATCACTTGTGGGGACTACCCTTTCTACAGGTTGTGGAGGCATAAAAAAATTAGGTAAAATGGCCACTGCCCAGTTAGCTCATACGCATCTTTAAAGGCCTACTGAAACCCACTACTACCCACCACGCAGTCTGATAGTTTATATATCAATGATGAAATATTAACATTGCAACACATGCCAATACGGCCTTTTTAGTTTACTAAATTGCAATTTTAAATTTCCCGGGACTTTTTTCTTGAAAACGTCGCATAATGATGAGGTGTACGCGTGACGTCACGGGCTTTTATGAATATGAGCGCTGCACACACACACAGCTAAAAGTTGTCTGCTTTAACGGCATAATTACACAGTATTTTGGACATCTGTGTTGCTGAATCTATTGCAATTTGTTCAATTAATATTGGAGAAGTCAAAGTAGAACAATGGAGTTGGGAAGCTTTAGCCTTTAGCCACACAAACACACGGTGATTCCTTGTTTAAAATTCACAGAGTTGAAACATTACTATGGATCAGAGCGGACATGGATCCCGAACACTTATCAACCAGCATGTTTCGGTGAAAAAATTGTGGTTAAAAAGTCGCCGCTTACCGTATATTAGCTGAGCTTGCGCCTCCCATACAG